>NW_026989259.1:0-35852 GCF_030222135.1 Aotus nancymaae
CAGTCCTCCTTGTGTGGCTCCATTCATCATGAGCCGTGTCTGAAAGAACTGATCGCATTTCACATGCTAGCATGCTGTCTGTTTGACTGTGCTGTTGTTTTAACGAGAGCATCGTTGACAATTCTGTAACCTGAGAGCGCTGCCTAATCGTATTCTATGTAATAATGCGTGGGCTTGAGGAGGAGGCAGGTTTGGGGGAGAAGGAGGGAGAATGCACGTGTGGATCAGGGAAAGGCCTCTCCTTCTTTGGAGCATGGGTGGGTTCAGTGCCCTCCTCATACAGCTAAGTCTTTGGCTCTACACTACCAGTTGTGTGTCTAAGGTTTCTGTGTGTGTGTTTGCATGTGTGTGTCTGTCTCTAGGGCTGAGCAGGACCTCCACCTTCCTGTGGTAGCATGTTACTCAGAACCTTGCACAAATCCCAGCCCTCCTGGAGACACGATACATGTATGTTCTTGGAAAGTTTTCTTAATGATTGGTGACAGAGCGGTGATTTAAAGGAGCTCATTCTCCATTTCCCACTAAGGCCAGCTCCTCTTTGCGGAAGAGGGTCCTTGACTCTTACTTTGTAGCAGGAAGCCCTAAGTACATCGACCCTTTTCAAAAGTTACAGGCTGAAAGTCAAGATCTCTCACGTTAAACCCAGTGTTGCAACTTTAACTGGGCAAACTCTCATTAGAGACCAGGGGGCAATGACTGTGCGGATGGAAGCTAATGTCTTTTCAGGGTGACTTCAGTGCAGTAAAGCTCTTGCTAAGACGTTTAACTCTAAAATCGGGCATTGGGGAGGCACTGCACCCTCTGCAGTTAGAGGTCAGGGGATTTGGATTTCATTTCCAACCATCCGCCACTCATTCAGCCACTCACATTCAAGTGACAAGCCTTAGGCCAGTCACTTTCTGTATCTGTTTCTCGACTTTTGCACAGCGGTTTCTGTGGGACGTGAGGCCCACTGGGATATGATCCCCTTTTCAGCTCAGTGTCTGGGATTCTGGGCCTACTTGTCCACCTGGACTTATATACACCTATGATTTTGGACTAACTCTATTACCTCTGCTAGAAATTAACACAGAAATTTCACAGTTGATTGACAAGAATGAGAATCAGTGCTAAAGAGTCAAAATGTAACCAAATCCTTTCTCACTGAAAGAATGCTCAACGCAAGTGGACACAGTTCCCCCATTCGAACTTCATCATCTATGCACTTAGAGGCAAGTTTTTCAAATTACACAGCTAAAACTGTCCCCGCTTTAAGTGCTGTAAAGCACTTAAAGCGGGGACAGTTTTAGCTGTGTATTTTCCAAAAGTTGTGTGCTCTACAAATAAAAAGCTGCTTTTGTTGTTACCTTTGGTCCGCAGGAGGAATGGGAGTCCTTTGCGGAGAGCATGGGAGACCCGTGAGTCCTTTGCACGCCTCTTTTCTGCCTCTGAGGGTGAAATGAGAGTGTGCAGCACTTTGGTAGTTAGCCATTCTCCCAGTTCGGCTCGGGGCGCAGCATAGCTGCAGTCCTCCTTGTGTGGCTCCATTCATCATGAGCCGTGTCTGAAAGAACTGATCGCATTTCACATGCTAGCATGCTGTCTGTTTGACTGTGCTGTTGTTTTAACGAGAGCATCGTTGACAATTCTGTAACCTGAGAGCGCTGCCTAATCGTATTCTATGTACTAATGCGTGGGCTTGAGGAGGAGGCAGGTTTGGGGGAGAAGGAGGGAGAATGCACGTGTGGATCAGGGAACGGCCTCTCCTTCTTTGGAGCATGGGTGGGTTCAGTGCCCTCCTCATACTGCTAAGTCTTTGGCTCGACACTACCAGTTGTGTGTCTAAGGTTTCTGTGTGTGTGTTTGCATGTGTGAGTCTGTCTCTAGGGCTGAGCAGGAACTCCACCTTCCTGTGGTAGCATGTTACTCAGAACCTTGCACAAATCCCAGCCCTCCTGGAGACACGATACATGTATGTTCTTGGAAAGTTTTCTTAATGATTGGTGACAGAGCGGTGATTTAAAGGAGCTCATTCTCCATTTCCCACTAAGGCCAGCTCCTCTTTGCGGAAGAGGGTCCTTGACTCTTACTTTGTAGCAGGAAGCCCTAAGTACATCGACCCTTTTCAAAAGTTACAGGCTGAAAGTCATGATCTCTCACGTTAAACCCAATGTTGCAACTTTAACTGGGCAAACTCTCATTAGAGACCAGGGGGCAATGACAGTGCGGATGGAAGCTGATGTCTTTTCAGGGTGACTTCAGTGCAGTAAAGCTCTTGCTAAGACGTTTAACTCTAAAATCGGGCACTGGGGAGGCACTGCACCCTCTGAAATTAGAGGTCAGGTGATTTGGATTTCATTTCCAAACATCCGCCACCCATTCAGCCACTCACATTCAAGTGACAAGCCTTAGGCCAGTCACTTTCTGTATCTGTTTCTCGACTTTTGCACAGCGGTTTCTGTGGGACGTGAGGCCCACTGGGAAATGATCCCCTTTTCAGCTCAGTGCCTGGGATTCTGGGCATACTTGTCCACCTGGACTTATATACACCTATGATTTTGGACTAACTCTATTACCTCTGCTAGAAATTAACACAGAAATTTCCCAGTTGATTGACAAGAATGAGAATCAGTGCTAAAGAGTCAAAATGTAACCAAATCCTTTCTCACTGAAAGAATGCTCAACGCAAGTGGACACAGTTCCCCCATTCGAACTTCATCATCTATGCACTTAGAGGCAAGTTTTTCAAATTACACAGCTAAAACTGTCCCCGCTTTAAGTGCTGTAAAGCACTTAAAGCGGGGACAGTTTTAGCTGTGTATTTTCCAAAAGTTGTGTGCTCTACAAATAAAAAGCTGCTTTTGTTGTTACCTTTGGTCCGCAGGAGGAATGGGAGTCCTTTGCGGAGAGCATGGGAGAACCGTGAGTCCTTTGCAGTCCTCTTTTCTGCCTCTGAGGGTGAAATGAGAGTGTGCAGCACTTTGGTAGGTAGCCATTCTCCGAGTTCGGCTCGGGGCGCAGCATAGCTGCAGGCCTCCTTGTGTGGCTCCATTCATCATGAGCCGTGTCTGAAAGAACTGATCGCATTTCACATGCTAGCATGCTGTCTGTTTGACTGTGCTGTTCTTTTAACGAGAGCATCGTTGACAATTCTGTAACCTGAGAGCGCTGCCTAATCGTATTCTATGTAATAATGCGTGGGCTTGAGGAGGAGGCAGGTTTGGGGGAGAAGGAGGGAGAATGCACGTGTGGATCAGGGAAAGGCCTCTCCTTCTTTGGAGCATGGGTGGGTTCAGTGCCCTCCTCATACTGCTAAGTCTTTGGCTCTACACTACCAGTTGTGTGTCTAAGGTTTCTGTGTGTGTGTTTGCATGTGTGTGTCTGTCTCTAGGGCTGAGCAGGACCTCCACCTTCCTGTGATAGCATGTTACTCAGAACCTTGCACAAATCCCAGCCCTCCTGGAGACACGATACATGTATGTTCTTGGAAAGTTTTCTTAATGATTGGTGACAGAGCGGTGATTTAAAGGAGCTCATTCTCCATTTCCCACTAAGGCCAGCTCCTCTTTGCGGAAGAGGGTCCTTGACTCTTACTTTGTAGCAGGAAGCCCTAAGTACATCGACCCTTTTCAAAAGTTACAGGCTGAAAGTCAAGATCTCTCACGTTAAACCCAATGTTGCAACTTTAACTGGGCAAACTCTCATTAGAGACCAGGGGGCAATGACTGTGCGGATGGAAGCTAATGTCTTTTCAGGGTGACTTCAGTGCAGTAAAGCTCTTGCTAAGACGTTTAACTCTAAAATCGGGCATTGGGGAGGCACTGCACCCTCTGAAATTAGAGGTCAGGGGATTTGGATTTCATTTCCAACCATCCGCCACTCATTCAGCCACTCACATTCAAGTGACAAGCCTTAGGCCAGTCACTTTCTGTATCTGTTTCTCGACTTTTGCACAGCGGTTTCTGTGGGACGTGAGGCCCACTGGGAAATGATCCCCTTTTCAGCTCAGTGCCTGGGATTCTGGGCATACTTGTCCACCTGGACTTATATACACCTATGATTTTGGACTAACTCTATTACCTCTGCTAGAAATTAACACAGAAATTTCCCAGTTGATTGACAAGAATGAGAATCAGTGCTAAAGAGTCAAAATGTAACCAAATCCTTTCTCACTGAAAGAATGCTCAACGCAAGTGGACACAGTTCCCCCATTCGAACTTCATCATCTATGCACTTAGAGGCAAGTTTTTCAAATTACACAGCTAAAACTGTCCCCGCTTTAAGTGCTGTAAAGCACTTAAAGCGGGGACAGTTTTAGCTGTGTATTTTCCAAAAGTTGTGTGCTCTACAAATAAAAAGCTGCTTTTGTTGTTACCTTTGGTCCGCAGGAGGAATGGGAGTCCTTTGCGGAGAGCATGGGAGAACCGTGAGTCCTTTGCAGTCCTCTTTTCTGCCTCTGAGGGTGAAATGAGAGTGTGCAGCACTTTGGTAGGTAGCCATTCTCCCAGTTCGGCTCGGGGCGCAGCATAGCTGCAGTCCTCCTTGTGTGGCTCCATTCATCATGAGCCGTGTCTGAAAGAACTGATCGCATTTCACATGCTAGCATGCTGTCTGTTTGACTGTGCTGTTCTTTTAACGAGAGCATCGTTGACAATTCTGTAACCTGAGAGCGCTGCCTAATCGTATTCTATGTACTAATGCGTGGGCTTGAGGAGGAGGCAGGTTTGGGGGAGAAGGAGGGAGAATGCACGTGTGGATCAGGGAAAGGCCTCTCCTTCTTTGGAGCATGGGTGGGTTCAGTGCCCTCCTCATACTGCTAAGTCTTTGGCTCGACACTACCAGTTGTGTGTCTAAGGTTTCTGTGTGTGTGTTTGCATGTGTGTGTCTGTCTCTAGGGCTGAGCAGGACCTCCACCTTCCTGTGGTAGCATGTTACTCAGAACCTTGCACAAATCCCAGCCCTCCTGGAGACACGATACATGTATGTTCTTGGAAAGTTTTCTTAATGATTGGTGACAGAGCGGTGATTTAAAGGAGCTCATTCTCCATTTCCCACTAAGGCCAGCTCCTCTTTGCGGAAGAGGGTCCTTGACTCTTACTTTGTAGCAGGAAGCCCTAAGTACATCGACCCTTTTCAAAAGTTACAGGCTGAAAGTCAAGATCTCTCACGTTAAACCCAGTGTTGCAACTTTAACTGGGCAAACTCTCATTAGAGACCAGGGGGCAATGACTGTGCGGATGGAAGCTAATGTCTTTTCAGGGTGACTTCAGTGCAGTAAAGCTCTTGCTAAGACGTTTAACTCTAAAATCGGGCATTGGGGAGGCACTGCACCCTCTGAAATTAGAGGTCAGGGGATTTGGATTTCATTTCCAACCATCCGCCACTCATTCAGCCACTCACATTCAAGTGACAAGCCTTAGGCCAGTCACTTTCTGTATCTGTTTCTCGACTTTTGCACAGCGGTTTCTGTGGGACGTGAGGCCCACTGGGAAATGATCCCATTTTCAGCCCAGTGCCTGGGATTCTGGGCATACTTGTCCACCTGGACTTATATACACCTATGATTTTGGACTAACTCTATTACCTCTGCTAGAAATTAACACAGAAATTTCACAGTTGATTGACAAGAATGAGAATCAGTGCTAAAGAGTCAAAATGTAACCAAATCCTTTCTCACTGAAAGAATGCTCAACGCAAGTGGACACAGTTCCCCCATTCGAACTTCATCATCTATGCACTTAGAGGCAAGTTTTTCAAATTACACAGCTAAAACTGTCCCCGCTTTAAGTGCTTTACAGCAATTAAAGCGGGGACAGTTTTAGCTGTGTATTTTCCAAAAGTTGTGTGCTCTACAAATAAAAAGCTGCTTTTGTTGTTACCTTTGGTCCGCAGGAGGAATGGGAGTCCTTTGCGGAGAGCATGGGAGAACCGTGAGTCCTTTGCAGTCCTCTTTTCTGCCTCTGAGGGTGAAATGAGAGTGTGCAGCACTTTGGTAGGTAGCCATTCTCCCAGTTCGGCTCGGGGCGCAGCATAGCTGCAGGCCTCCTTGTGTGGCTCCATTCATCATGAGCCGTGTCTGAAAGAACTGATCGCATTTCACATGCTGGCATGCTGTCTGTTTGACTGTGCTGTTCTTTTAACGAGAGCATCGTTGACAATTCTGTAACCTGAGAGCGCTGCCTAATCGTATTCTATGTAATAATGCGTGGGCTTGAGGAGGAGGCAGGTTTGGGGGAGAAGGAGGGAGAATGCACGTGTGGATCAGGGAAAGGCCTCTCCTTCTTTGGAGCATGGGTGGGTTCAGTGCCCTCCTCATACTGCTAAGTCTTTGGCTCGACACTACCAGTTGTGTGTCTAAGGTTTCTGTGTGTGTGTTTGCATGTGTGTGTCTGTCTCTAGGGCTGAGCAGGACCTCCACCTTCCTGTGGTAGCATGTTACTCAGAACCTTGCACAAATCCCAGCCCTCCTGGAGACACGATACATGTATGTTCTTGGAAAGTTTTCTTAATGATTGGTGACAGAGCGGTGATTTAAAGGAGCTCATTCTCCATTTCCCACTAAGGCCAGCTCCTCTTTGCGGAAGAGGGTCCTTGACTCTTACTTTGTAGCAGGAAGCCCTAAGTACATCGACCCTTTTCAAAAGTTACAGGCTGAAAGTCAAGATCTCTCACGTTAAACCCAGTGTTGCAACTTTAACTGGGCAAACTCTCATTAGAGACCAGGGGGCAATGACTGTGCGGATGGAAGCTAATGTCTTTTCAGGGTGACTTCAGTGCAGTAAAGCTCTTGCTAAGACGTTTAACTCTAAAATCGGGCATTGGGGAGGCACTGCACCCTCTGAAATTAGAGGTCAGGGGATTTGGATTTCATTTCCAACCATCCGCCACTCATTCAGCCACTCACATTCAAGTGACAAGCCTTAGGCCAGTCACTTTCTGTATCTGTTTCTCGACTTTTGCACAGCGGTTTCTGTGGGACGTGAGGCCCACTGGGAAATGATCCCCTTTTCAGCTCAGTGCCTGGGATTCTGGGCATACTTGTCCACCTGGACTTATATACACCTATGATTTTGGACTAACTCTATTACCTCTGCTAGAAATTAACACAGAAATTTCACAGTTGATTGACAAGAATGAGAATCAGTGCTAAAGAGTCAAAATGTAACCAAATCCTTTCTCACTGAAAGAATGCTCAACGCAAGTGGACACAGTTCCCCCATTCGAACTTCATCATCTATGCACTTAGAGGCAAGTTTTTCAAATTACACAGCTAAAACTGTCCCCGCTTTAAGTGCTGTAAAGCACTTAAAGCGGGGACAGTTTTAGCTGTGTATTTTCCAAAAGTTGTGTGCTCTACAAATAAAAAGCTGCTTTTGTTGTTACCTTTGGTCCGCAGGAGGAATGGGAGTCCTTTGCGGAGAGCATGGGAGACCCGTGAGTCCTTTGCAGTCCTCTTTTCTGCCTCTGAGGGTGAAATGAGAGTGTGCAGCACTTTGGTAGGTAGCCATTCTCCCAGTTCGGCTCGGGGCGCAGCATAGCTGCAGTCCTCCTTGTGTGGCTCCATTCATCAGGAGCCGTGTCTGAAAGAACTGATCGCATTTCACATGCTAGCATGCTGTCTGTTTGACTGTGCTGTTGTTTTAACGAGAGCATCGTTGACAATTCTGTAACCTGAGAGCGCTGCCTAATCGTATTCTATGTAATAATGCGTGGGCTTGAGGAGGAGGCAGGTTTGGGGGAGAAGGAGGGAGAATGCACGTGTGGATCAGGGAAAGGCCTCTCCTTCTTTGGAGCATGGGTGGGTTCAGTGCCCTCCTCATACTGCTAAGTCTTTGGCTCGACACTACCAGTTGTGTGTCTAAGGTTTCTGTGTGTGTGTTTGCATGTGTGTGTCTGTCTCTAGGGCTGAGCAGGAACTCCACCTTCCTGTGGTAGCATGTTACTCAGAACCTTGCACAAATCCCAGCCCTCCTGGAGACACGATACATGTATGTTCTTGGAAAGTTTTCTTAATGATTGGTGACAGAGCGGTGATTTAAAGGAGCTCATTCTCCATTTCCCACTAAGGCCAGCTCCTCTTTGCGGAAGAGGGTCCTTGACTCTTACTTTGTAGCAGGAAGCCCTAAGTACATCGACCCTTTTCAAAAGTTACAGGCTGAAAGTCAAGATCTCTCACGTTAAACCCAGTGTTGCAACTTTAACTGGGCAAACACTCATTAGAGACCAGGGGGCAATGACTGTGCGGATGGAAGCTAATGTCTTTTCAGGGTGACTTCAGTGCAGTAAAGCTCTTGCTAAGACGTTTAACTCTAAAATCGGGCATTGGGGAGGCACTGCACCCTCTGAAATTAGAGGTCAGGGGATTTGGATTTCATTTCCAACCATCCGCCACTCATTCAGCCACTCAC
This sequence comes from Aotus nancymaae, assembly GCF_030222135.1. Taxonomy (NCBI): domain Eukaryota; kingdom Metazoa; phylum Chordata; class Mammalia; order Primates; family Aotidae; genus Aotus; species Aotus nancymaae. The sequence continues at coordinate 8,388 of NW_026989259.1, forward strand.
ATTCAAGTGACAAGCCTTAGGCCAGTCACTTTCTGTATCTGTTTCTCGACTTTTGCACAGCGGTTTCTGTGGGACGTGAGGCCCACTGGGAAATGATCCCCTTTTCAGCTCAGTGCCTGGGATTCTGGGCATACTTGTCCACCTGGACTTATATACACCTATGATTTTGGACTAACTCTATTACCTCTGCTAGAAATTAACACAGAAATTTCACAGTTGATTGACAAGAATGAGAATCAGTGCTAAAGAGTCAAAATGTAACCAAATCCTTTCTCACTGAAAGAATGCTCAACGCAAGTGGACACAGTTCCCCCATTCGAACTTCATCATCTATGCACTTAGAGGCAAGTTTTTCAAATTACACAGCTAAAACTGTCCCCGCTTTAAGTGCTGTAAAGCACTTAAAGCGGGGACAGTTTTAGCTGTGTATTTTCCAAAAGTTGTGTGCTCTACAAATAAAAAGCTGCTTTTGTTGTTACCTTTGGTCCGCAGGAGGAATGGGAGTCCTTTGCGGAGAGCATGGGAGACCCGTGAGTCCTTTGCAGTCCTCTTTTCTGCCTCTGAGGGTGAAATGAGAGTGTGCAGCACTTTGGTAGTTAGCCATTCTCCCAGTTCGGCTCGGGGCGCAGCATAGCTGCAGTCCTCCTTGTGTGGCTCCATTCATCATGAGCCGTGTCTGAAAGAACTGATCGCATTTCACATGCTAGCATGCTGTCTGTTTGACTGTGCTGTTGTTTTACCGAGAGCATCGTTGACAATTCTGTAACCTGAGAGCGCTGCCTAATCGTATTCTATGTAATAATGCGTGGGCTTGAGGAGGAGGCAGGTTTGGGGGAGAAGGAGGGAGAATGCACGTGTGGATCAGGGAAAGGCCTCTCCTTCTTTGGAGCATGGGTGGGTTCAGTGCCCTCCTCATACTGCTAAGTCTTTGGCTCGACACTACCAGTTGTGTGTCTAAGGTTTCTGTGTGTGTGTTTGCATGTGTGTGTCTGTCTCTAGGGCTAAGCAGGACCTCCACCTTCCTGTGGTAGCATGTTACTCAGAACCTTGCACAAATCCCAGCCCTCCTGGAGACACGATACATGTATGTTCTTGGAAAGTTTTCTTAATGATTGGTGACAGAGCGGTGATTTAAAGGAGCTCATTCTCCATTTCCCACTAAGGCCAGCTCCTCTTTGCGGAAGAGGGTCCTTGACTCTTACTTTGTAGCAGGAAGCCCTAAGTACATCGACCCTTTTCAAAAGTTACAGGCTGAAAGTCAAGATCTCTCACGTTAAACCCAGTGTTGCAACTTTAACTGGGCAAACTCTCATTAGAGACCAGGGGGCAATGACTGTGCGGATGGAAGCTAATGTCTTTTCAGGGTGACTTCAGTGCAGTAAAGCTCTTGCTAAGACGTTTAACTCTAAAATCGGGCATTGGGGAGGCACTGCACCCTCTGAAATTAGAGGTCAGGGGATTTGGATTTCATTTCCAACCATCCGCCACTCATTCAGCCACTCACATTCAAGTGACAAGCCTTAGGCCAGTCACTTTCTGTATCTGTTTCTCGACTTTTGCACAGCGGTTTCTGTGGGACGTGAGGCCCACTGGGAAATGATCCCCTTTTCAGCTCAGTGCCTGGGATTCTGGGCATACTTGTCCACCTGGACTTATATACACCTATGATTTTGGACTAACTCTATTACCTCTGCTAGAAATTAACACAGAAATTTCACAGTTGATTGACAAGAATGAGAATCAGTGCTAAAGAGTCAAAATGTAACCAAATCCTTTCTCACTGAAAGAATGCTCAACGCAAGTGGACACAGTTCCCCCATTCGAACTTCATCATCTATGCACTTAGAGGCAAGTTTTTCAAATTACACAGCTAAAACTGTCCCCGCTTTAAGTGCTGTAAAGCACTTAAAGCGGGGACAGTTCTAGCTGTGTATTTTCCAAAAGTTGTGTGCTCTACAAATAAAAAGCTGCTTTTGTTGTTACCTTTGGTCCGCAGGAGGAATGGGAGTCCTTTGCGGAGAGCATGGGAGACCCGTGAGTCCTTTGCAGTCCTCTTTTCTGCCTCTGAGGGTGAAATGAGAGTGTGCAGCACTTTGGTAGGTAGCCATTCTCCGAGTTCGGCTCGGGGCGCAGTATAGCTGCAGGCCTCCTTGTGTGGCTCCATTCATCATGAGCCGTGTCTGAAAGAACTGATCGCATTTCACATGCTAGCATGCTGTCTGTTTGACTGTGCTGTTCTTTTAACGAGAGCATCGTTGACAATTCTGTAACCTGAGAGCGCTGCCTAATCGTATTCTATGTAATAATGCGTGGGCTTGAGGAGGAGGCAGGTTTGGGGGAGAAGGAGGGAGAATGCACGTGTGGATCAGGGAAAGGCCTCTCCTTCTTTGGAGCATGGGTGGGTTCAGTGCCCTCCTCATACTGCTAAGTCTTTGGCTCGACACTACCAGTTGTGTGTCTAAGGTTTCTGTGTGTGTGTTTGCATGTGTGTGTCTGTCTCTAGGGCTGAGCAGGAACTCCACCTTCCTGTGGTAGCATGTTACTCAGAACCTTGCACAAATCCCAGCCCTCCTGGAGACACGATACATGTATGTTCTTGGAAAGTTTTCTTAATGATTGGTGACAGAGCGGTGATTTAAAGGAGCTCATTCTCCATTTCCCACTAAGGCCAGCTCCTCTTTGCGGAAGAGGGTCCTTGACTCTTACTTTGTAGCAGGAAGCCCTAAGTACATCGACCCTTTTCAAAAGTTACAGGCTGAAAGTCAAGATCTCTCACGTTAAACCCAGTGTTGCAACTTTAACTGGGCAAACTCTCATTAGAGACCAGGGGGCAATGACTGTGCGGATGGAAGCTAATGTCTTTTCAGGGTGACTTCAGTGCAGTAAAGCTCTTGCTAAGACGTTTAACTCTAAAATCGGGCATTGGGGAGGCACTGCACCCTCTGAAATTAGAGGTCAGGGGATTTGGATTTCATTTCCAACCATCCGCCACTCATTCAGCCACTCACATTCAAGTGACAAGCCTTAGACCAGTCACTTTCTGTATCTGTTTCTCGACTTTTGCACAGCGGTTTCTCTGGGACGTGAGGCCCACTGGGATATGATCCCCTTTTCAGCTCAGTGTCTGGGATTCTGGGCCTACTTGTCCACCTGGACTTATATACACCTATGATTTTGGACTAACTCTATTACCTCTGCTAGAAATTAACACAGAAATTTCACAGTTGATTGACAAGAATGAGAATCAGTGCTAAAGAGTCAAAATGTAACCAAATCCTTTCTCACTGAAAGAATGCTCAACGCAAGTGGACACAGTTCCCCCATTCGAACTTCATCATCTATGCACTTAGAGGCAAGTTTTTCAAATTACACAGCTAAAACTGTCCCCGCTTTAAGTGCTGTAAAGCACTTAAAGCGGGGACAGTTTTAGCTGTGTATTTTCCAAAAGTTGTGTGCTCTACAAATAAAAAGCTGCTTTTGTTGTTACCTTTGGTCCGCAGGAGGAATGGGAGTCCTTTGCGGAGAGCATGGGAGACCCGTGAGTCCTTTGCACGCCTCTTTTCTGCCTCTGAGGGTGAAATGAGAGTGTGCAGCACTTTGGTAGTTAGCCATTCTCCCAGTTCGGCTCGGGGCGCAGCATAGCTGCAGTCCTCCTTGTGTGGCTCCATTCATCATGAGCCGTGTCTGAAAGAACTGATCGCATTTCACATGCTAGCATGCTGTCTGTTTGACTGTGCTGTTGTTTTAACGAGAGCATCGTTGACAATTCTGTAACCTGAGAGCGCTGCCTAATCGTATTCTATGTACTAATGCGTGGGCTTGAGGAGGAGGCAGGTTTGGGGGAGAAGGAGGGAGAATGCACGTGTGGATCAGGGAAAGGCCTCTCCTTCTTTGGAGCATGGGTGGGTTCAGTGCCCTCCTCATACTGCTAAGTCTTTGGCTCTACACTACCAGTTGTGTGTCTAAGGTTTCTGTGTGTGTGTTTGCATGTGTGTGTCTGTCTCTAGGGCTGAGCAGGACCTCCACCTTCCTGTGGTAGCATGTTACTCAGAACCTTGCACAAATCCCAGCCCTCCTGGAGACACGATACATGTATGTTCTTGGAAAGTTTTCTTAATGATTGGTGACAGAGCGGTGATTTAAAGGAACTCATTCTCCATTTCCCACTAAGGCCAGCTCCTCTTTGCGGAAGAGGGTCCTTGACTCTTACTTTGTAGCAGGAAGCCCTAAGTACATCGACCCTTTTCAAAAGTTACAGGCTGAAAGTCAAGATCTCTCACGTTAAACCCAGTGTTGCAACTTTAACTGGGCAAACTCTCATTAGAGACCAGGGGGCAATGACTGTGCGGATGGAAGCTAATGTCTTCAGCGTGACTTCAGTGCAGTAAAGCTCTTGCTAAGACGTTTAACTCTAAAATCGGGCATTGGGGAGGCACTGCACCCTCTGAAATTAGAGGTCAGGGGATTTGGATTTCATTTCCAACCATCCGCCACTCATTCAGCCACTCACATTCAAGTGACAAGCCTTAGGCCAGTCACTTTCTGTATCTGTTTCTCGACTTTTGCACAGCGGTTTCTGTGGGAGGTGAGGCCCACTGGGAAATGATCCCCTTTTCAGCTCAGTGCCTGGGATTCTGGGCATACTTGTCCACCTGGACTTATATACACCTATGATTTTGGACTAACTCTATTACCTCTGCTAGAAATTAACACAGAAATTTCACAGTTGATTGACAAGAATGAGAATCAGTGCTAAAGAGTCAAAATGTAACCAAATCCTTTCTCACTGAAAGAATGCTCAACGCAAGTGGACACAGTTCCCCCATTCGAACTTCATCATCTATGCACTTAGAGGCAAGTTTTTCAAATTACACAGCTAAAACTGTCCCCGCTTTAAGTGCTGTAAAGCACTTAAAGCGGGGAGAGTTTTAGCTGTGTATTTTCCAAAAGTTGTGTGCTCTACAAATAAAAAGCTGCTTTTGTTGTTACCTTTGGTCCGCAGGAGGAATGGGAGTCCTTTGCGGAGAGCATGGGAGACCCGTGAGTCCTTTGCAGTCCTCTTTTCTGCCTCTGAGGATGAAATGAGAGTGTGCAGCACTTTGGTAGTTAGCCATTCTCCCAGTTCGGCTCGGGGCGCAGCATAGCTGCAGTCCTCCTTGTGTGGCTCCATTCATCATGAGCCGTGTCTGAAAGAACTGATCGCATTTCACATGCTAGCATGCTGTCTGTTTGACTGTGCTGTTGTTTTAACGAGAGCATCGTTGACAATTCTGTAACCTGAGAGCGCTGCCTAATCGTATTCTATGTACTAATGCGTGGGCTTGAGGAGGAGGCAGGTTTGGGGGAGAAGGAGGGAGAATGCACGTGTGGATCAGGGAACGGCCTCTCCTTCTTTGGAGCATGGGTGGGTTCAGTGCCCTCCTCATACTGCTAAGTCTTTGGCTCGACACTACCAGTTGTGTGTCTAAGGTTTCTGTGTGTGTGTTTGCATGTGTGTGTCTGTCTCTAGGGCTGAGCAGGACCTCCACCTTCCTGTGGTAGCATGTTACTCAGAACCTTGCACAAATCCCAGCCCTCCTGGAGACACGATACATGTATGTTCTTGGAAAGTTTTCTTAATGATTGGTGACAGAGCGGTGATTTAAAGGAGCTCATTCTCCATTTCCCACTAAGGCCAGCTCCTCTTTGCGGAAGAGGGTCCTTGACTCTTACTTTGTAGCAGGAAGCCCTAAGTACATCGACCCTTTTCAAAAGTTACAGGCTGAAAGTCAAGATCTCTCACGTTAAACCCAGTGTTGCAACTTTAACTGGGCAAACTCTCATTAGAGACCAGGGGGCAATGACTGTGCGGATGGAAGCTAATGTCTTTTCAGGGTGACTTCAGTGCAGTAAAGCTCTTGCTAAGACGTTTAACTCTAAAATCGGGCATTGGGGAGGCACTGCACCCTCTGAAATTAGAGGTCAGGGGATTTGGATTTCATTTCCAACCATCCGCCACTCATTCAGCCACTCACATTCAAGTGACAAGCCTTAGGCCAGTCACTTTCTGTATCTGTTTCTCGACTTTTGCACAGCGGTTTCTGTGGGACGTGAGGCCCACTGGGAAATGATCCCCTTTTCAGCTCAGTGCCTGGGATTCTGGGCATACTTGTCCACCTGGACTTATATACACCTATGATTTTGGACTAACTCTATTACCTCTGCTAGAAATTAACACAGAAATTTCCCAGTTGATTGACAAGAATGAGAATCAGTGCTAAAGAGTCAAAATGTAACCAAATCCTTTCTCACTGAAAGAATGCTCAATGCAAGTGGACACAGTTCCCCCATTCGAACTTCATCATCTATGCACTTAGAGGCAAGTTTTTCAAATTACACAGCTAAAACTGTCCCCGCTTTAAGTGCTGTAAAGCACTTAAAGCGGGGACAGTTCTAGCTGTGTATTTTCCAAAAGTTGTGTGCTCTACAAATAAAAAGCTGCTTTTGTTGTTACCTTTGGTCCGCAGGAGGAATGGGAGTCCTTTGCGGAGAACATGGGAGACCCGTGAGTCCTTTGCACGCCTCTTTTCTGCCTCTGAGGGTGAAATGAGAGTGTGCAGCACTTTGGTAGTTAGCCATTCTCCCAGTTCGGCTCGGGGCGCAGCATAGCTGCAGTCCTCCTTGTGTGGCTCCATTCATCATGAGCCGTGTCTGAAAGAACTGATCGCATTTCACATGCTAGCATGCTGTCTGTTTGACTGTGCTGTTGTTTTAACGAGAGCATCGTTGACAATTCTGTAACCTGAGAGCGCTGCCTAATCGTATTCTATGTACTAATGCGTGGGCTTCAGGAGGAGGCAGGTTTGGGGGAGAAGGAGGGAGAATGCACGTGTGGATCAGGGAAAGGCCTCTCCTTCTTTGGAGCATGGGTGGGTTCAGTGCCTTCCTCATACAGCTAAGTCTTTGGCTCGACACTACCAGTTGTGTGTCTAAGGTTTCTGTGTGTGTGTTTGCATGTGTGTGTCTGTCTCTAGGGCTGAGCAGGACCTCCACCTTCCTGTGGTAGCATGTTACTCAGAACCTTGCACAAATCCCAGCCCTCCTGGAGACACGATACATGTATGTTCTTGGAAAGTTTTCTTAATGATTGGTGACAGAGCGGTGATTTAAAGGAGCTCATTCTCCATTTCCCACTAAGGCCAGCTCCTCTTTGCGGAAGAGGGTCCTTGACTCTTACTTTGTAGCAGGAAGCCCTAAGTACATCGACCCTTTTCAAAAGTTACAGGCTGAAAGTCAAGATCTCTCACGTTAAACCCAGTGTTGCAACTTTAACTGGGCAAACTCTCATTAGAGACCAGGGGGCAATGACTGTGCGGATGGAAGCTAATGTCTTTTCAGGGTGACTTCAGTGCAGTAAAGCTCTTGCTAAGACGTTTAACTCTAAAATCGGGCATTGGGGAGGCACTGCACCCTCTGAAATTAGAGGTCAGGGGATTTGGATTTCATTTCCAACCATCCGCCACTCATTCAGCCACTCACATTCAAGTGACAAGCCTTAGGCCAGTCACTTTCTGTATCTGTTTCTCGACTTTTGCACAGCGGTTTCTGTGGGACGTGAGGCCCACTGGGAAATGATCCCCTTTTCAGCTCAGTGCCTGGGATTCTGGGCATACTTGTCCACCTGGACTTATATACACCTATGATTTTGGACTAACTCTATTACCTCTGCTAGAAATTAACACAGAAATTTCACAGTTGATTGACAAGAATGAGAATCAGTGCTAAAGAGTCAAAATGTAACCAAATCCTTTCTCACTGAAAGAATGCTCAACGCAAGTGGACACAGTTCCCCCATTCGAACTTCATCATCTATGCACTTAGAGGCAAGTTTTTCAAATTACACAGCTAAAACTGTCCCCGCTTTAAGTGCTGTAAAGCACTTAAAGCGGGGACAGTTTTAGCTGTGTATTTTCCAAAAGTTGTGTGCTCTACAAATAAAAAGCTGCTTTTGTTGTTACCTTTGGTCCGCAGGAGGAATGGGAGTCCTTTGCGGAGAGCATGGGAGACCCGTGAGTCCTTTGCAGTCCTCTTTTCTGCCTCTGAGGGTGAAATGAGAGTGTGCAGCACTTTGGTAGGTAGCCATTCTCCCAGTTCGGCTCGGGGCGCAGCATAGCTGCAGGCCTCCTTGTGTGGCTCCATTCATCATGAGCCGTGTCTGAAAGAACTGATCGCATTTCACATGCTAGCATGCTGTCTGTTTGACTGTGCTGTTGTTTTAACGAGAGCATCGTTGACAATTCTGTAACCTGAGAGCGCTGCCTAATCGTATTCTATGTACTAATGCGTGGGCTTCAGGAGGAGGCAGGTTTGGGGGAGAAGGAGGGAGAATGCACGTGTGGATCAGGGAAAGGCCTCTCCTTCTTTGGAGCATGGGTGGGTTCAGTGCCCTCCTCATACTGCTAAGTCTTTGGCTCGACACTACCAGTTGTGTGTCTAAGGTTTCTGTGTGTGTGTTTGCATGTGTGTGTCTGTCTCTAGGGCTGAGCAGGACCTCCACCTTCCTGTGGTAGCATGTTACTCAGAACCTTGCACAAATCCCAGCCCTCCTGGAGACACGATACATGTATGTTCTTGGAAAGTTTTCTTAATGATTGGTGACAGAGCGGTGATTTAAAGGAGCTCATTCTCCATTTCCCACTAAGGCCAGCTCCTCTTTGCGGAAGAGGGTCCTTGACTCTTACTTTGTAGCAGGAAGCCCTAAGTACATCGACCCTTTTCAAAAGTTACAGGCTGAAAGTCAAGATCTCTCACGTTAAACCCAGTGTTGCAACTTTAACTGGGCAAACTCTCATTAGAGACCAGGGGGCAATGACTGTGCGGATGGAAGCTAATGTCTTTTCAGGGTGACTTCAGTGCAGTAAAGCTCTTGCTAAGACGTTTAACTCTAAAATCGGGCATTGGGGAGGCACTGCACCCTCTGAAATTAGAGGTCAGGGGATTTGGATTTCATTTCCAACCATCCGCCACTCATTCAGCCACTCACATTCAAGTGACAAGCCTTAGGCCAGTCACTTTCTGTATCTGTTTCTCGACTTTTGCACAGCGGTTTCTGTGGGACGTGAGGCCCACTGGGATATGATCCCCTTTTCAGCTCAGTGCCTGGGATTCTGGGCCTACTTGTCCACCTGGACTTATATACACCTATGATTTTGGACTAACTCTATTACCTCTGCTAGAAATTAACACAGAAATTTCCCAGTTGATTGACAAGAATGAGAATCAGTGCTAAAGAGTCAAAATGTAACCAAATCCTTTCTCACTGAAAGAATGCTCAACGCAAGTGGACACAGTTCCCCCATTCGAACTTCATCATCTATGCACTTAGAGGCAAGTTTTTCAAATTACACAGCTAAAACTGTCCCCGCTTTAAGTGCTGTAAAGCACTTAAAGCGGGGACAGTTTTAGCTGTGTATTTTCCAAAAGTTGTGTGCTCTACAAATAAAAAGCTGCTTTTGTTGTTACCTTTGGTCCGCAGGAGGAATGGGAGTCCTTTGCGGAGAGCATGGGAGACCCGTGAGTCCTTTGCAGTCCTCTTTTCTGCCTCTGAGGGTGAAATGAGAGTGTGCAGCACTTTGGTAGGTAGCCATTCTCCCAGTTCGGCTCGGGGCGCAGCATAGCTGCAGGCCTCCTTGTGTGGCTCCATTCATCATGAGCCGTGTCTGAAAGAACTGATCGCATTTCACATGCTAGCATGCTGTCTGTTTGACTGTGCTGTTGTTTTAACGAGAGCATCGTTGACAATTCTGTAACCTGAGAGTGCTGCCTAATCGTATTCTATGTAATAATGCGTGGGCTTGAGGAGGAGGCAGGTTTGGGGGAGAAGGAGGGAGAATGCACGTGTGGATCAGGGAAAGGCCTCTCCTTCTTTGGAGCATGGGTGGGTTCAGTGCCCTCCTCATACTGCTAAGTCTTTGGCTCGACACTACCAGTTGTGTGTCTAAGGTTTCTGTGTGTGTGTTTGCATGTGTGTGTCTGTCTCTAGGGCTGAGCAGGACCTCCACCTTCCTGTGGTAGCATGTTACTCAGAACCTTGCACAAATCGCAGCCCTCCTGGAGACACGATACATGTATGTTCTTGGAAAGTTTTCTTAATGATTGGTGACAGAGTGGTGATTTAAAGGAACTCATTCTCCATTTCCCACTAAGGCCAGCTCCTCTTTGCGGAAGAGGGTCCTTGACTCTTACTTTGTAGCAGGAAGCCCTAAGTACATCGACCCTTTTCAAAAGTTACAGGCTGAAAGTCAAGATCTCTCACGTTAAACCCAGTGTTGCAACTTTAACTGGGCAAACTCTCATTAGAGACCAGGGGGCAATGACTGTGCGGATGGAAGCTAATGTCTTCAGCGTGACTTCAGTGCAGTAAAGCTCTTGCTAAGACGTTTAACTCTAAAATCGGGCATTGGGGAGGCACTGCACCCTCTGAAATTAGAGGTCAGGGGATTTGGATTTCATTTCCAACCATCCGCCACTCATTCAGCCACTCACATTCAAGTGACAAGCCTTAGGCCAGTCACTTTCTGTATCTGTTTCTCGACTTTTGCACAGCGGTTTCTGTGGGACGTGAGGCCCACTGGGAAATGATCCCCTTTTCAGCTCAGTGCCTGGGATTCTGGGCATACTTGTCCACCTGGACTTATATACACCTATGATTTTGGACTAACTCTATTACCTCTGCTAGAAATTAACACAGAAATTTCACAGTTGATTGACAAGAATGAGAATCAGTGCTAAAGAGTCAAAATGTAACCAAATCCTTTCTCACTGAAGGAATGCTCAACGCAAGTGGACACAGTTCCCCCATTCGAACTTCATCATCTATGCACTTAGAGGCAAGTTTTTCAAATTACACAGCTAAAACTGTCCCCGCTTTAAGTGCTGTAAAGCACTTAAAGCGGGGAGAGTTTTAGCTGTGTATTTTCCAAAAGTTGTGTGCTCTACAAATAAAAAGCTGCTTTTGTTGTTACCTTTGGTCCGCAGGAGGAATGGGAGTCCTTTGCGGAGAGCATGGGAGACCCATGAGTCCTTTGCAGTCCTCTTTTCTGCCTCTGAGGGTGAAATGAGAGTGTGCAGCACTTTGGTAGTTAGCCATTCTCCCAGTTCGGCTCGGGGCGCAGCATAGCTGCAGTCCTCCTTGTGTGGCTCCATTCATCATGAGCCGTGTCTGAAAGAACTGATCGCATTTCACATGCTAGCATGCTGTCTGTTTGACTGTGCTGTTGTTTTAACGAGAGCATCGTTGACAATTCTGTAACCTGAGAGCGCTGCCTAATCGTATTCTATGTACTAATGCGTGGGCTTCAGGAGGAGGCAGGTTTGGGGGAGAAGGAGGGAGAATGCACGTGTGGATCAGGGAAAGGCCTCTCCTTCTTTGGAGCATGGGTGGGTTCAGTGCCCTCCTCATACTGCTAAGTCTTTGGCTCGACACTACCAGTTGTGTGTCTAAGGTTTCTGTGTGTGTGTTTGCATGTGTGTGTCTGTCTCTAGGGCTGAGCAGGACCTCCACCTTCCTGTGGTAGCATGTTACTCAGAACCTTGCACAAATCCCAGCCCTCCTGGAGACACGATACATGTATGTTCTTGGAAAGTTTTCTTAATGATTGGTGACAGAGCGGTGATTTAAAGGAGCTCATTCTCCATTTCCCACTAAGGCCAGCTCCTCTTTGCGGAAGAGGGTCCTTGATTCTTACTTTGTAGCAGGAAGCCCTAAGTACATCGACCCTTTTCAAAAGTTACAGGCTGAAAGTCAAGATCTCTCACGTTAAACCCAGTGTTGCAACTTTAACTGGGCAAACTCTCATTAGAGACCAGGGGGCAATGACTGTGCGGATGGAAGCTAATGTCTTTTCAGGGTGACTTCAGTGCAGTAAAACTCTTGCTAAGACGTTTAACTCTAAAATCGGGCATTGGGGAGGCACTGCACCCTCTGAAATTAGAGGTCAGGGGATTTGGATTTCATTTCCAACCATCCGCCACTCATTCAGCCACTCACATTCAAGTGACAAGCCTTAGGCCAGTCACTTTCTGTATCTGTTTCTCGACTTTTGCACAGCGGTTTCTGTGGGACGTGAGGCCCACTGGGATATGATCCCCTTTTCAGCTCAGTGTCTGGGATTCTGGGCCTACTTGTCCACCTGGACTTATATACACCTATGATTTTGGACTAACTCTATTACCTCTGCTAGAAATTAACACAGAAATTTCACAGTTGATTGACAAGAATGAGAATCAGTGCTAAAGAGTCAAAATGTAACCAAATCCTTTCTCACTGAAAGAATGCTCAACGCAAGTGGACACAGTTCCCCCATTCGAACTTCATCATCTATGCACTTAGAGGCAAGTTTTTCAAATTACACAGCTAAAACTGTCCCCGCTTTAAGTGCTGTAAAGCACTTAAAGCGGGGACAGTTTTAGCTGTGTATTTTCCAAAAGTTGTGTGCTCTACAAATAAAAAGCTGCTTTTGTTGTTACCTTTGGTCCGCAGGAGGAATGGGAGTCCTTTGCGGAGAGCATGGGAGACCCGTGAGTCCTTTGCACGCCTCTTTTCTGCCTCTGAGGGTGAAATGAGAGTGTGCAGCACTTTGGTAGTTAGCCATTCTCCCAGTTCGGCTCGGGGCGCAGCATAGCTGCAGTCCTCCTTGTGTGGCTCCATTCATCATGAGCCGTGTCTGAAAGAACTGATCGCATTTCACATGCTAGCATGCTGTCTGTTTGACTGTGCTGTTGTTTTAACGAGAGCATCGTTGACAATTCTGTAACCTGAGAGCGCTGCCTAATCGTATTCTATGTACTAATGCGTGGGCTTGAGGAGGAGGCAGGTTTGGGGGAGAAGGAGGGAGAATGCACGTGTGGATCAGGGAAAGGCCTCTCCTTCTTTGGAGCATGGGTGGGTTCAGTGCCCTCCTCATACAGCTAAGTCTTTGGCTCGACACTACCAGTTGTGTGTCTAAGGTTTCTGTGTGTGTGTTTGCATGTGTGTGTCTGTCTCTAGGGCTGAGCAGGACCTCCACCTTCCTGTGGTAGCATGTTACTCAGAACCTTGCACAAATCCCAGCCCTCCTGGAGACACGATACATGTATGTTCTTGGAAAGTTTTCTTAATGATTGGTGACAGAGCGGTGATTTAAAGGAGCTCATTCTCCATTTCCCACTAAGGCCAGCTCCTCTTTGCGGAAGAGGGTCCTTGACTCTTACTTTGTAGCAGGAAGCCCTAAGTACATCGACCCTTTTCAAAAGTTACAGGCTGAAAGTCAAGATCTCTCACGTTAAACCCAGTGTTGCAACTTTAACTGGGCAAACTCTCATTAGAGACCAGGGGGCAATGACTGTGCGGATGGAAGCTAATGTCTTTTCAGGGTGACTTCAGTGCAGTAAAGCTCTTGCTAAGACGTTTAACTCTAAAATCGGGCATTGGGGAGGCACTGCACCCTCTGAAGTTAGAGGTCAGGGGATTTGGATTTCATTTCCAACCATCCACCACTCATTCAGCCACTCACATTCAAGTGACAAGCCTTAGGCCAGTCACTTTCTGTATCTGTTTCTCGACTTTTGCACAGCGGTTTCTGTGGGACGTGAGGCCCACTGGGAAATGATCCCCTTTTCAGCTCAGTGCCTGGGATTCTGGGCATACTTGTCCACCTGGACTTATATACACCTATGATTTTGGACTAACTCTATTACCTCTGCTAGAAATTAACACAGAAATTTCACAGTTGATTGACAAGAATGAGAATCAGTGCTAAAGAGTCAAAATGTAACCAAATCCTTTCTCACTGAAAGAATGCTCAACGCAAGTGGACACAGTTCCCCCATTCGAACTTCATCATCTATGCACTTAGAGGCAAGTTTTTCAAATTACACAGCTAAAACTGTCCCCGCTTTAAGTGCTGTAAAGCACTTAAAGCGGGGACAGTTTTAGCTGTGTATTTTCCAAAAGTTGTGTGCTCTACAAATAAAAAGCTGCTTTTTGTTGTTACCTTTGGTCCGCAGGAGGAATGGGAGTCCTTTGCGGAGAGCATGGGAGACCCGTGAGTCCTTTGCAGTCCTCTTTTCTGCCTCTGAGGGTGAAATGAGAGTGTGCAGCACTTTGGTAGGTAGCCATTCTCCCAGTTCGGCTCGGGGCTCAGCATAGCTGCAGGCCTCCTTGTGTGGCTCCATTCATCATGAGCCGTGTCTGAAAGAACTGATCGCATTTCACATGCTAGCATGCTGTCTGTTTGACTGTGCTGTTCTTTTAACGAGAGCATCGTTGACAATTCTGTAACCTGAGAGCGCTGCCTAATCGTATTCTATGTAATAATGCGTGGGCTTGAGGAGGAGGCAGGTTTGGGGGAGAAGGAGGGAGAATGCACGTGTGGATCAGGAAAGGCCTCTCCTTCTTTGGAGCATGGGTGGGTTCAGTGCCTTCCTCATACAGCTAAGTCTTTGGCTCGACACTACCAGTTGTGTGTCTAGGTTTCTGTGTGTGTGTTTGCATGTGTGTGTCTGTCTCTAGGGCTGAGCAGGACCTCCACCTTCCTGTGGTAGCATGTTACTCAGAACCTTGCACAAATCCCAGCCCTCCTGGAGACACGATACATGTATGTTCTTGGAAAGTTTTCTTAATGATTGGTGACAGAGCGGTGATTTAAAGGAGCTCATTCTCCATTTCCCACTAAGGCCAGCTCCTCTTTGCGGAAGAGGGTCCTTGACTCTTACTTTGTAGCAGGAAGCCCTAAGTACATCGACCCTTTTCAAAAGTTACAGGCTGAAAGTCAAGATCTCTCACGTTAAACCCCAGTGTTGCAACTTTAACTGGGCAAACTCTCATTAGAGACCAGGGGGCAATGACTGTGCGGATGGAAGCTAATGTCTTTTCAGGGTGACTTCAGTGCAGTAAAGCTCTTGCTAAGACGTTTAACTCTAAAATCGGGCATTGGGGAGGCACTGCACCCTCTGAAATTAGAGGTCAGGGATTTGGATTTCATTTCCAACCATTCCGCCACTCATTCAGCCACTCACATTCAAGTGACAAGCCTTAGGCCAGTCACTTTCTGTATCTGTTTCTCGACTTTTGCACAGCGGTTTCTGTGGGACGTGAGGCCCACTGGGAAATGATCCCCTTTTCAGCTCAGTGCCTGGGATTCTGGGCATACTTGTCCACCTGGACTTATATACACCTATGATTTTGGACTAACTCTATTACCTCTGCTAGAAATTAACACAGAAATTTCACAGTTGATTGACAAGAATGAGAATCAGTGCTAAAGAGTCAAAATGTACACCAAATCCTTTCTCACTGAAAGAATGCTCAACGCAAGTGGACACAGTTCCCCCATTCGAACTTCATCATCTATGCACTTAGAGGCAAGTTTTTCAAATTACACAGCTAAAACTGTCCCCCGCTTTAAGTGCTGTAAAGCACTTAAAGCGGGGACAGTTTTTAGCTGTGTATTTTCCAAAAGTTGTGTGCTCTACAAATAAAAAGCTGCTTTTGTTGTTACCTTTGGTCCGCAGGAGGAATGGGAGTCCTTTGCGGAGAGCATGGGAGACCCGTGAGTCCTTTGCAGTCCTCTTTTCTGCCTCTGAGGTGAAATGAGAGTGTGCAGCACTTTGGTAGGTAGCCATTCTCCCAGTTCGGCTCGGGGCGCAGCATAGCTGCAGGCCTCCTTGTGTGGCTCCATTCATCATGAGCCGTGTCTGAAAGAACTGATCGCATTTCACATGCTAGCATGCTGTCTGTTTGACTGTGCTGTTGTTTAACGAGAGCATCGTTGACAATTCTGTAACCTGAGAGCGCTGCCTAATCGTATTCTATGTACTAATGCGTGGGCTTGAGGAGGAGGCAGGTTTGGGGGGAGAAGGAGGGAGAATGCACGTGTGGATCAGGGAAAGGCCTCTCCCTTCTTTGGAGCATGGGTGGGTTCAGTGCCCTCCTCATACTGCTAAGTCTTTGGCTCGACACTACCAGTTGTGTGTCTAAGGTTTCTGTGTGTGTGTTTGCATGTGTGTGTCTGTCTCTAGGGCTGAGCAGGACCTCCACCTTCCTGTGGTAGCATGTTACTCAGAACCTTGCACAAATCCCAGCCCTCCTGGAGACACGATACATGTATGTTCTTGGAAAGTTTTCTTAATGATTGGTGACAGAGCGGTGATTTAAAGGAGCTCATTCTCCATTTCCCCACTAAGGCCAGCTCCTCTTTGCGGAAGAGGGTCCTTGACTCTTACTTTGTAGCAGGAAGCCCTAAGTACATCGACCCTTTTCAAAAGTTACAGGCTGAAAGTCAAGATCTCTCACGTTAAACCCAGTGTTGCAACTTTAACTGGGCAAACTCTCATTAGAGACCAGGGGGCAATGACTGTGCGGATGGAAGCTAATGTCTTTTCAGGGTGACTTCAGTGCAGTAAAGCTCTTGCTAAGACGTTTAACTCTAAAATCGGGCATTGGGGAGGCACTGCACCCTCTGAAATTAGAGGTCAGGGGATTTGGATTTCATTTCCAACCATCCGCCACTCATTCAGCCACTCACATTCAAGTGACAAGCCTTAGGCCAGTCACTTTCTGTATCTGTTTCTCGACTTTTGCACAGCGGTTTCTGTGGGACGTGAGGCCCACTGGGATATGATCCCCTTTTCAGCTCAGTGCCTGGGATTCTGGGCCTACTTGTCCACCTGGACTTATATACACCTATGATTTTGGACTAACTCTATTACCTCTGCTAGAAATTAACACAGAAATTTCCCAGTTGATTGACAAGAATGAGAATCAGTGCTAAAGAGTCAAAATGTAACCAAATCCTTTCTCACTGAAAGAATGCTCAACGCAAGTGGACACAGTTCCCCCATTCGAACTTCATCATCTATGCACATTAGAGGCAAGTTTTTCAAATTACACAGCTAAAATTGTCCCCGCTTTAAGTGCTGTAAAGCACTTTAAAGCGGGGGACAGTTTTAGCTGTGTATTTTCCAAAAGTTGTGTGCTCTACAAATAAAAAGCTGCTTTTGTTGTTACCTTTGGTCCGCAGGAGGAATGGGAGTCCTTTGCGGAGAGCATGGGAGACCCCGTGAGTCCTTTGCAGTCCTCTTTTCTGCCTCTGAGGGTGAAATGAGAGTGTGCAGCACTTTGGTAGGTAGCCATTCTCCCAGTTCGGCTCGGGGCGCAGCATAGCTGCAGGCCTCCTTGTGTGGCTCCATTCATCATGAGCCGTGTCTGAAAGAACTGATCGCATTTCACATGCTAGCATGCTGTCTGTTTGACTGTGCTGTTGTTTTAACGAGAGCATCGTTGACAATTCTGTAACCTGAGAGCGCTGCCTAATCGTATTCTATGTACTAATGCGTGGGCTTGAGGAGGAGGCAGGTTTGGGGGAGAAGGAGGGAGAATGCACGTGTGGATCAGGGAAAGGCCTCTCCTTCTTTGGAGCATGGGTGGGTTCAGTGCCCTCCTCATACTGCTAAGTCTTTGGCTCGACACTACCAGTTGTGTGTCTAAGGTTTCTGTGTGTGTGTTTGCATGTGTGTGTCTGTCTCTAGGGCTGAGCAGGACCTCCACCTTCCTGTGGTAGCATGTTACTCAGAACCTTGCACAAATCCCAGCCCTCCTGGAGACACGATACATGTATGTTCTTGGAAAGTTTTCTTAATGATTGGTGACAGAGCGGTGATTTAAGGAGCTCATTCTCCATTTCCCACTAAGGCCAGCTCCTCTTTGCGGAAGAGGGGTCCTTGATTCTTACTTTGTAGCAGGAAGCCCTAAGTACATCGACCCTTTTCAAAAGTTACAGGCTGAAAGTCAAGATCTCTCACGTTAAACCCAGTGTTGCAACTTTAACTGGGCAAACTCTCATTAGAGACCAGGGGGCAATGACTGTGCGGATGGAAGCTAATGTCTTTTCAGGGTGACTTCAGTGCAGTAAAACTCTTGCTAAGACGTTTAACTCTAAAATCGGGCATTGGGGAGGCACTGCACCCTCTGAAATTAGAGGTCAGGGGATTTGGATTTCATTTCCAACCATCCGCCACTCATTCAGCCACTCACATTCAAGTGACAAGCCTTAGGCCAGTCACTTTCTGTATCTGTTTCTCGACTTTTGCACAGCGTTTCTGTGGGACGTGAGGCCCAACTGGGATATGATCCCCTTTTCAGCTCAGTGTCTGGGATTCTGGGCCTACTTGTCCACCTGGACTTATATACACCTATGATTTTGGACTAACTCTATTACCTCTGCTAGAAATTAACACAGAAATTTCACAGTTGATTGACAAGAATGAGAATCAGTGCTAAAGAGTCAAAATGTAACCAAATCCTTTCTCACTGAAAGAATGCTCAACGCAAGTGGACACAGTTCCCCCATTCGAACTTCATCATCTATGCACTTAGAGGCAAGTTTTTCAAATTACACAGCTAAAAACTGTCCCCGCTTTAAGTGCTTTACAGCACTTAAAGCGGGGACAGTTTTAGCTGTGTATTTTCCAAAAGTTGTGTGCTCTACAAATAAAAAGCTGCTTTTGTTGTTACCTTTGGTCCGCAGGAGGAATGGGAGTCCTTTGCGGAGAGCATGGGAGACCCGTGAGTCCTTTGCACGCCTCTTTTCTGCCTCTGAGGGTGAAATGAGAGTGTGCAGCACTTTGGTAGTTAGCCATTCTCCCAGTTCGGCTCGGGGCGCAGCATAGCTGCAGTCCTCCTTGTGTGGCTCCATTCATCATGAGCCGTGTCTGAAAGAACTGATCGCATTTCACATGCTAGCATGCTGTCTGTTTGACTGTGCTGTTGTTTTAACGAGAGCATCGTTGACAATTCTGTAACCTGAGAGCGCTGCCTAATCGTATTCTATGTACTAATGCGTGGGCTTGAGGAGGAGGCAGGTTTGGGGGAGAAGGAGGGAGAATGCACGTGTGGATCAGGGAAAGGCCTCTCCTTCTTTGGAGCATGGGTGGGTTCAGTGCCCTCCTCATACAGCTAAGTCTTTGGCTCGACACTACCAGTTGTGTGTCTAAGGTTTCTGTGTGTGTGTTTGCATGTGTGTGTCTGTCTCTAGGGCTGAGCAGGACCTCCACCTTCCTGTGGTAGCATGTTACTCAGAACCTTGCACAAATCCCAGCCCTCCTGGAGACACGATACATGTATGTTCTTGGAAAGTTTTCTTAATGATTGGTGACAGAGCGGTGATTTAAAGGAGCTCATTCTCCATTTCCCACTAAGGCCAGCTCCTCTTTGCGGAAGAGGGTCCTTGACTCTTACTTTGTAGCAGGAAGCCCTAAGTACATCGACCCTTTTCAAAAGTTACAGGGCTGAAAGTCAAGATCTCTCACGTTTAAACCCAGTGTTGCAACTTTAACTGGGCAAACTCTCATTAGAGACCAGGGGGCAATGACTGTGCGGATGGAAGCTAATGTCTTTTCAGGGTGACTTCAGTGCAGTTAAAGCTCTTGCAAAGACGTTTAACTCTAAAATCGGGCATTGGGGAGGCACTGCACCCTCTGAAGTTAGAGGTCAGGGGATTTGGATTTCATTTCCAACCATCCGCCACTCATTCAGCCACTCACATTCAAGTGACAAGCCTTAGGCCAGTCACTTTCTGTATCTGTTTCTCGACTTTTGCACAGCGGTTTCTGTGGGACGTGAGGCCCACTGGGAAATGATCCCCTTTTCAGCTCAGTGCCTGGGATTCTGGGCATACTTGTCCACCTGGACTTATATACACCTATGATTTTGGACTAACTCTATTACCTCTGCTAGAAATTAACACAGAAATTTCACAGTTGATTGACAAGAATGAGAATCAGTGCTAAAGAGTCAAAATGTAACCAAATCCTTTCTCACTGAAAGAATGCTCAACGCAAGTGGACACAGCTCCCCCATTCGAACTTCATCATCTATGCACTTAGAGGCAAGTTTTTCAAATTACACAGCTAAAACTGTCCCCGCTTTAAGTGCTGTAAAGCACTTAAAGCGGGGACAGTTTTAGCTGTGTATTTTCCAAAAGTTGTGTGCTCTACAAATAAAAAGCTGCTTTTGTTGTTACCTTTGGTCCGCAGGAGGAATGGGAGTCCTTTGCGGAGAGCATGGGAGACCCGTGAGTCCTTTGCAGTCCTCTTTTCTGCCTCTGAGGGTGAAATGAGAGTGTGCAGCACTTTGGTAGGTAGCCATTCTCCCAGTTCGGCTCGGGGCTCAGCATAGCTGCAGGCCTCCTTGTGTGGCTCCATTCATCATGAGCCGTGTCTGAAAGAACTGATCGCATTTCACATGCTAGCATGCTGTCTGTTTGACTGTGCTGTTCTTTTAACGAGAGCATCGTTGACAATTCTGTAACCTGAGAGCGCTGCCTAATCGTATTCTATGTAATAATGCGTGGGCTTGAGGAGGAGGCAGGTTTGGGGGAGAAGGAGGGAGAATGCACGTGTGGATCAGGGAAAGGCCTCTCCTTCTTTGGAGCATGGGTGGGTTCAGTGCCCTCCTCATACTGCTAAGTCTTTGGCTCGACACTACCAGTTGTGTGTCTAAGGTTTCTGTGTGTGTGTTTGCATGTGTGTGTCTGTCTCTAGGGCTGAGCAGGACCTCCACCTTCCTGTGGTAGCATGTTACTCAGAACCTTGCACAAATCCCAGCCCTCCTGGAGACACGATACATGTATGTTCTTGGAAAGTTTTCTTAATGATTGGTGACAGAGCGGTGATTTAAAGGAGCTCATTCTCCATTTCCCACTAAGGCCAGCTCCTCTTTGCGGAAGAGGGTCCTTGACTCTTACTTTGTAGCAGGAAGCCCTAAGTACATCGACCCTTTTCAAAAGTTACAGGCTGAAAGTCAAGATCTCTCACGTTAAACCCAATGTTGCAACTTTAACTGGGCAAACTCTCATTAGAGACCAGGGGGCAATGACTGTGCGGATGGAAGCTAATGTCTTTTCAGGGTGACTTCAGTGCAGTAAAGCTCTTGCTAAGACGTTTAACTCTAAAATCGGGCATTGGGGAGGCACTGTACCCTCTGAAATTAGAGGTCAGGGGATTTGGATTTCATTTCCAACCATCCGACACTCATTCAGCCACTCACATTCAAGTGACAAGCCTTAGGCCAGTCACTTTCTGTATCTGTTTCTCGACTTTTGCACAGCGGTTTCTGTGGGACGTGAGGCCCACTGGGATATGATCCCCTTTTCAGCTCAGTGTCTGGGATTCTGGGCCTACTTGTCCACCTGGACTTATATACACCTATGATTTTGGACTAACTCTATTACCTCTGCTAGAAATTAACACAGAAATTTCACAGTTGATTGACAAGAATGAGAATCAGTGCTAAAGAGTCAAAATGTAACCAAATCCTTTCTCACTGAAAGAATGCTCAACGCAAGTGGACACAGTTCCCCCATTCGAACTTCATCATCTATGCACTTAGAGGCAAGTTTTTCAAATTACACAGCTAAAACTGTCCCCGCTTTAAGTGCTGTAAAGCACTTAAAGCGGGGACAGTTTTAGCTGTGTATTTTCCAAAAGTTGTGTGCTCTACAAATAAAAAGCTGCTTTTGTTGTTACCTTTGGTCCGCAGGAGGATTGGGAGTCCTTTGCGGAGAGCATGGGAGACCCGTGAGTCCTTTGCACGCCTCTTTTCTGCCTCTGAGGGTGAAATGAGAGTGTGCAGCACTTTGGTAGGTAGCCATTCTCCCAGTTCGGCTCGGGGCGCAGCATAGCTGCAGTCCTCCTTGTGTGGCTCCATTCATCATGAGCCGTGTCCGAAAGAACTGATCGCATTTCACATGCTAGCATGCTGTCTGTTTGACTGTGCTGTTGTTTTAACGAGAGCATCGTTGACAATTCTGTAACCTGAGAGCGCTGCCTAATCGTATTCTATGTAATAATGCGTGGGCTTGAGGAGGAGGCAGGTTTGGGGGAGAAGGAGGGAGAATGCACGTGTGGATCAGGGAAAGGCCTCTCCTTCTTTGGAGCATGGGTGGGTTCAGTGCCTTCCTCATACAGCTAAGTCTTTGGCTCGACACTACCAGTTGTGTGTCTAAGGTTTCTGTGTGTGTGTTTGCATGTGTGTGTCTGTCTCTAGGGCTGAGCAGGACCTCCACCTTCCTGTGGTAGCATGTTACTCAGAACCTTGCACAAATCCCAGCCCTCCTGGAGACACGATACATGTATGTTCTTGGAAAGTTTTCTTAATGATTGGTGACAGAGCGGTGATTTAAAGGAGCTCATTCTCCATTTCCCACTAAGGCCAGCTCCTCTTTGCGGAAGAGGGTCCTTGACTCTTACTTTGTAGCAGGAAGCCCTAAGTACATCGACCCTTTTCAAAAGTTACAGGCTGAAAGTCAAGATCTCTCACGTTAAACCCAGTGTTGCAACTTTAACTGGGCAAACTCTCATTAGAGACCAGGGGGCAATGACTGTGCGGATGGAAGCTAATGTCTTTTCAGGGTGACTTCAGTGCAGTAAAGCTCTTGCTAAGACGTTTAACTCTAAAATCGGGCATTGGGGAGGCACTGCACCCTCTGAAATTAGAGGTCAGGGGATTTGGATTTCATTTCCAACCATCCGCCACTCATTCAGCCACTCACATTCAAGTGACAAGCCTTAGGTCAGTCACTTTCTGTATCTGTTTCTCGACTTTTGCACAGCGGTTTCTGTGGGACGTGAGGCCCACTGGGAAATGATCCCCTTTTCAGCTCAGTGCCTGGGATTCTGGGCATACTTGTCCACCTGGACTTATATACACCTATGATTTTGGACTAACTCTATTACCTCTGCTAGAAATTAACACAGAAATTTCACAGTTGATTGACAAGAATGAGAATCAGTGCTAAAGAGTCAAAATGTAACCAAATCCTTTCTCACTGAAAGAATGCTCAACGCAAGTGGACACAGTTCCCCCATTCGAACTTCATCATCTATGCACTTAGAGGCAAGTTTTTCAAATTACACAGCTAAAACTGTCCCCGCTTTAAGTGCTGTAAAGCACTTAAAGCGGGGACAGTTTTAGCTGTGTATTTTCCAAAAGTTGTGTGCTCTACAAATAAAAAGCTGCTTTTGTTGTTACCTTTGGTCCGCAGGAGGAATGGGAGTCCTTTGCGGAGAGCATGGGAGACCCGTGAGTCCTTTGCAGTCCTCTTTTCTGCCTCTGAGGGTGAAATGAGAGTGTGCAGCACTTTGGTAGGTAGCCATTCTCCCAGTTCGGCTCGGGGCGCAGCATAGCTGCAGTCCTCCTTGTGTGGCTCCATTCATCATGAGCCGTGTCTGAAAGAACTGATCGCATTTCACATGCTAGCATGCTGTCTGTTTGACTGTGCTGTTGTTTTAACGAGAGCATCGTTGACAATTCTGTAACCTGAGAGCGCTGCCTAATCGTATTCTATGTAATAATGCGTGGGCTTGAGGAGGAGGCAGGTTTGGGGGAGAAGGAGGGAGAATGCACGTGTGGATCAGGGAAAGGCCTCTCCTTCTTTGGAGCATGGGTGGGTTCAGTGCCCTCCTCATACTGCTAAGTCTTTGGCTCGACACTACCAGTTGTGTGTCTAAGGTTTCTGTGTGTGTGTTTGCATGTGTGTGTCTGTCTCTAGGGCTGAGCAGGAACTCCACCTTCCTGTGGTAGCATGTTACTCAGAACCTTGCACAAATCCCAGCCCTCCTGGAGACACGATACATGTATGTTCTTGGAAAGTTTTCTTAATGATTGGTGACAGAGCGGTGATTTAAAGGAGCTCATTCTCCATTTCCCACTAAGGCCAGCTCCTCTTTGCGGAAGAGGGTCCTTGACTCTTACTTTGTAGCAGGAAGCCCTAAGTACATCGACCCTTTTCAAAAGTTACAGGCTGAAAGTCAAGATCTCTCACGTTAAACCCAGTGTTGCAACTTTAACTGGGCAAACTCTCATTAGAGACCAGGGGGCAATGACTGTGCGGATGGAAGCTAATGTCTTTTCAGGGTGACTTCAGTGCAGTAAAGCTCTTGCTAAGACGTTTAACTCTAAAATCGGGCATTGGGGAGGCACTGCACCCTCTGAAATTAGAGGTCAGGGGATTTGGATTTCATTTCCAACCATCCGCCACTCATTCAGCCACTCACATTCAAGTGACAAGCCTTAGGCCAGTCACTTTCTGTATCTGTTTCTCGACTTTTGCACAGCGCTTTCTGTGGGACGTGAGGCCCACTGGGATATGATCCCCTTTTCAGCTCAGTGTCTGGGATTCTGGGCCTACTTGTCCACCTGGACTTATATACACCTATGATTTTGGACTAACTCTATTACCTCTGCTAGAAATTAACACAGAAATTTCACAGTTGATTGACAAGAATGAGAATCAGTGCTAAAGAGTCAAAATGTAACCAAATCCTTTCTCACTGAAAGAATGCTCAACGCAAGTGGACACAGTTCCCCCATTCGAACTTCATCATCTATGCACTTAGAGGCAAGTTTTTCAAATTACACAGCTAAAACTGTCCCCGCTTTAAGTGCTGTAAAGCACTTAAAGCGGGGACAGTTTTAGCTGTGTATTTTCCAAAAGTTGTGTGCTCTACAAATAAAAAGCTGCTTTTGTTGTTACCTTTGGTCCGCAGGAGGAATGGGAGTCCTTTGCGGAGACTATGGGAGACCCGTGAGTCCTTTGCACGCCTCTTTTCTGCCTCTGAGGGTGAAATGAGAGTGTGCAGCACTTTGGTAGTTAGCCATTCTCCCAGTTCGGCTCGGGGCGCAGCATAGCTGCAGTCCTCCTTGTGTGGCTCCATTCATCATGAGCCGTGTCCGAAAGAACTGATCGCATTTCACATGCTAGCATGCTGTCTGTTTGACTGTGCTGTTGTTTTAACGAGAGCATCGTTGACAATTCTGTAACCTGAGAGCGCTGCCTAATCGTATTCTATGTAATAATGCGTGGGCTTGAGGAGGAGGCAGGTTTGGGGGAGAAGGAGGGAGAATGCACGTGTGGATCAGGGAAAGGCCTCTCCTTCTTTGGAGCATGGGTGGGTTCAGTGCCTTCCTCATACAGCTAAGTCTTTGGCTCGACACTACCAGTTGTGTGTCTAAGGTTTCTGTGTGTGTGTTTGCATGTGTGTGTCTGTCTCTAGGGCTGAGCAGGACCTCCACCTTCCTGTGGTAGCATGTTACTCAGAACCTTGCACAAATCCCAGCCCTCCTGGAGACACGATACATGTATGTTCTTGGAAAGTTTTCTTAATGATTGGTGACAGAGCGGTGATTTAAAGGAGCTCATTCTCCATTTCCCACTAAGGCCAGCTCCTCTTTGCGGAAGAGGGTCCTTGACTCTTACTTTGTAGCAGGAAGCCCTAAGTACATCGACCCTTTTCAAAAGTTACAGGCTGAAAGTCAAGATCTCTCACATTAAACCCAGTGTTGCAACTTTAACTGGGCAAACTCTCATTAGAGACCAGGGGGCAATGACTGTGCGGATGGAAGCTAATGTCTTTTCAGGGTGACTTCAGTGCAGTAAAGCTCTTGCTAAGACGTTTAACTCTAAAATCGGGCATTGGGGAGGCACTGCACCCTCTGAAATTAGAGGTCAGGGGATTTGGATTTCATTTCCAACCATCCGCCACTCATTCAGCCACTCACATTCAAGTGACAAGCCTTAGGCCAGTCACTTTCTGTATCTGTTTCTCGACTTTTGCACAGCGGTTTCTGTGGGACGTGAGGCCCACTGGGAAATGATCCCCTTTTCAGCTCAGTGCCTGGGATTCTGGGCATACTTGTCCACCTGGACTTATATACACCTATGATTTTGGACTAACTCTATTACCTCTGCTAGAAATTAACACAGAAATTTCACAGTTGATTGACAAGAATGAGAATCAGTGCTAAAGAGTCAAAATGTAACCAAATCCTTTCTCACTGAAAGAATGCTCAACGCAAGTGGACACAGTTCCCCCATTCGAACTTCATCATCTATGCACTTAGAGGCAAGTTTTTCAAATTACACAGCTAAAACTGTCCCCGCTTTAAGTGCTGTAAAGCACTTAAAGCGGGGACAGTTTTAGCTGTGTATTTTCCAAAAGTTGTGTGCTCTACAAATAAAAAGCTGCTTTTGTTGTTACCTTTGGTCCGCAGGAGGAATGGGAGTCCTTTGCGGAGAGCATGGGAGACCCGTGAGTCCTTTGCAGTCCTCTTTTCTGCCTCTGAGGGTGAAATGAGAGTGTGCAGCACTTTGGTAGGTAGCCATTCTCCCAGTTCGGCTCGGGGCGCAGCATAGCTGCAGTCCTCCTTGTGTGGCTCCATTCATCATGAGTCGTGTCTGAAAGAACTGATCGCATTTCACATGCTAGCATGCTGTCTGTTTGACTGTGCTGTTGTTTTAACGAGAGCATCGTTGACAATTCTGTAACCTGAGAGCGCTGCCTAATCGTATTCTATGTACTAATGCGTGGGCTTGAGGAGGAGGCAGGTTTGGGGGAGAAGGAGGGAGAATGCACGTGTGGATCAGGGAAAGGCCTCTCCTTCTTTGGAGCATGGGTGGGTTCAGTGCCCTCCTCATACTGCTAAGTCTTTGGCTCGACACTACCAGTTGTGTGTCTAAGGTTTCTGTGTGTGTGTTTGCATGTGTGTGTCTGTCTCTAGGGCTGAGCAGGAACTCCACCTTCCTGTGGTAGCATGTTACTCAGAACCTTGCACAAATCCCAGCCCTCCTGGAGACACGATACATGTATGTTCTTGGAAAGTTTTCTTAATGATTGGTGACAGAGCGGTGATTTAAAGGAGCTCATTCTCCATTTCCCACTAAGGCCAGCTCCTCTTTGCGGAAGAGGGTCCTTGACTCTTACTTTGTAGCAGGAAGCCCTAAGTACATCGACCCTTTTCAAAAGTTACAGGCTGAAAATCATGATCTCTCACGTTAAACCCAATGTTGCAACTTTAACTGGGCAAACTCTCATTAGAGACCAGGGGGCAATGACAGTGCGGATGGAAGCTGATGTCTTTTCAGGGTGACTTCAGTGCAGTAAAGCTCTTGCTAAGACGTTTAACTCTAAAATCGGGCACTGGGGAGGCACTGCACCCTCTGAAATTAGAGGTCAGGTGATTTGGATTTCATTTCCAAACATCCGCCACCCATTCAGCCACTCACATTCAAGTGACAAGCCTTAGGCCAGTCACTTTCTGTATCTGTTTCTCGACTTTTGCACAGCGGTTTCTGTGGGACGTGAGGCCCACTGGGAAATGATCCCCTTTTCAGCTCAGTGCCTGGGATTCTGGGCATACTTGTCCACCTGGACTTATATACACCTATGATTTTGGACTAACTCTATTACCTCTGCTAGAAATTAACACAGAAATTTCCCAGTTGATTGACAAGAATGAGAATCAGTGCTAAAGAGTCAAAATGTAACCAAATCCTTTCTCACTGAAAGAATGCTCAACGCAAGTGGACACAGTTCCCCCATTCGAACTTCATCATCTATGCACTTAGAGGCAAGTTTTTCAAATTACACAGCTAAAACTGTCCCCGCTTT